>NC_057795.1:682914637-682915394 GCF_018294505.1 Triticum aestivum | reverse complement strand
GTGGCTTTATATGGTGCATTTTGAACACAGAAAAACTATGGAGTTCAAATAAGTTCAAAAAAATGGAATCCCTTTGTAACAGACGAGTTTCCGTATGAAACCCTGATACTTCGAAAGAGATTGTCCGTTTTGTACACAAAGTGCATCCAGTTTTTGTCGTAACCCTCTCTACTTTCTTGCACATGCTATGTGGGTGAAATGATGATACCATGCCAACTTTCAACCTTTTCAGAGTTCATTTCAAATGCTTTTCAATTTCATGGTCTTATAGCTCAAAATAATCAGTAAATGCATGAAAAATAACAAATGAAGTCAGAAAGGGTTGAAAATTGATGATGTGGCTTTGAATGGTGCATTTTGAACACAGAAAAACTATGGAGTTCAAATAAGTTCAAAAAAATGAAATCCCTTTGTAACAGACGAGTTTCCGTATGAAACCCTGATAACACAAATGAAATCCCTTTGTAAGAGACGAGTTTCCGTCTGAAATCCCTTTGTTTCAGAGTTCATAAATAACTTTTTTGTTACAAACTTTAATAGCAAAAAGAATTATCATAAAATAAAATAAATAAGTAATTTGAAACAAAATAAAATAAACTTTAATAAAATATATAAGTAGAAACAAAATAAAATAAAATAAACTTTAATAACATAAATAAAATTTAAGAAACTAAAATTATCAAAGTATTTTCCGTTCAAAATCATTAAAAGCAAAAAGAATTTTCATAAAGAACTTTTTTTGTTAGAAGCTTTAATA
>NC_057795.1:682913584-682914249 GCF_018294505.1 Triticum aestivum | reverse complement strand
AAGAATTATCATAAAATAAAATAAATAAGTAATTTTAAACAAAATAAAATAAAATAAATAAGTATTTTGTTGTAAGTAGAAACAAAACAAAATAAATAAAGCAAAAAAGAAAACAAAAAAACTGGGAACAAATAAATAATTTGCCACCTACTGGGCCACCACGGCCTGAATACGACTAGAAACCCATCCATGGGCCAGGATTCAGGCCTGCAGAAGGCCCAACAGGCCCACAGGCATATTAGTGTCAGTTTAGGCCCATAGGCCTGCAGTTCAGAGGAGTTCGAGAGGGAAGAGGCAATGGGGCTTATAAACAGGTGCCGGGCGCTTCTAACTAGCGAGGTGGGACTAAACTCCCACCACCACCCCGCTGTGCAAGGCCACTGGTCCCGGTTGGTGGCACCAACCGGGACCAATGGCCTCTGCTTCCCGCCCTTTGGGCTGCTGAAAAGTGACCTTTGGTCCCGGTTGGTGGCACCAACCGGGACTAAAGGGGGCATTGGTCCCGGTTGGTGCCACAAACCGGGACCAATGCTTCTGGTATATAAGTAGCACTTAGCAATTTTGCAGAGTTCATTACCACAGTTGCCCCCGACGATGCCGAGCACATCGTCGCCGCTAGGCTGCCCCGACGCCGCCCGCCGCCCCCGCCGTCGCCGTCGCCCGCG
>NC_057795.1:682909534-682912903 GCF_018294505.1 Triticum aestivum | reverse complement strand
CGCTCCTGCCCCGACGCCATCGCCGCGCCACTCCCCTTGCCCCTGCTCGCCCCGACGCCGCCCGCCGCGCGCTCCTCCCTCTGTGAGCACCGTGCCTCTACCGGCCCCGCCGCCGCCGTGCTATTTTTTTAGTTATACATGCTATTTTTTACATGTTTTTAGATTTTCATATATGTATGTATGTATTTTTTAGATATATGTATTTTTTATGTATGTTCATATATGTATGTACGTATTTTTTTACATGTTTTTGTATGTATGTATGTATTTTTTCAATTGCAATGATGTTTTAAAGTATACATATATGCAAAAGTTAGATTTTTAGAAACTTTTTATCCATATATGTTCTCTGATTTATGTGACAGCCTGATTTTTGGCCCTTTCTTTTTCTTTTGTTTTTCCGAGGTTTTTGCTTGAGTTTTCTTTTTCCGTGGCTTTGTGGTCCGGAAACTGAAGAAGATGCCCTCTTCTTTGCTTCCAGAGTGGCTTGTCATTCCCAAATCTTTCCCTAGATCCTGTCATTTCCATCATAGCTCAAATCCCAATATTCTTTTTATTGGGAATATTCCTTTTCTATAAAAGGAATAACTCAAATTGCCCTAGGTTGTGAAGCAACCTATATTTCCATCACTCCAAAAATTCCCAAATAATTCTCATAAATTGTTTGGGTCATATCTTGATCAAATATGGCAAAGCTTTTCATTGCCATGTTCAAAAATAATTCCCCAATATTCCTTTTCCTATCCTGCCCTGAATGGCACTTTGTGAAGGAAGTGTCATTTATATTTCTCCTATTGACTCCCAACCTTTTTGGGCATGTTTATATGTCCAAATAATTTCCTCATGCACAAGTTCAAATTTATTTGACTAGCCAATCTTCCTTAGTGATTTTTCAAAGTTTTTGTCAGACAGAAGGCTTTGTGAAGGAAGTACTAGCTAGGAGTACCCAAATGAGTTGAACTTTTGCACACTTCTTAATGTGCTCATATTAATTTCCTTCACCCATTTTCAGCCCCATCCAATCATCTACGTGAGCACAGGAGCAAATCTTTGTTTCTGGCAATATTTTCAGGTTGTGAAGCAAGTGTATTTTACATTGCTTCAAAAATCCTGATAAATTACCAGATCATTCTTCTACCCATGAAACATCTCTCCATCCAGTTTGGCTTCATTTAATTGGTCCATTTGACCACTATAATTATTCCAAGTTTCTGGTCAGCAGAGATGTTTGTGAAGCAAGTGCTATTTTGGTTTGTATATTTGGCATGAGCTTTCTACAGCATCTTGATATGACCAAATGACTAAGCCTTGCTCAATTTGAGCTCAAGTGGACACTTCATGTGAGTGCACCATCATAATCTTCATTTCTGGACCATTGTGACAGTTGCAAAGCAACTATATTAAAGCCTAGTCCATTTCTCCTAAAACTCCCCAGGACTGTGGTCCTTCCTAGCCTAAACACCCCAGAAAACTTCTTTGGCTTCAAGTAACTCCCTGTTGATCACATTGAGTTGGTAAAGTTTACTGCAGTAAACTTCAGAGCTCACTAACTATTTAACCCTAGCTGTTTTCACCAAGTTACCACCACAGATCAAACCTACCTTGGAAGGACTATCAGCTAGACAACGTTTTGGGTGCTGTAGATCATTTAATGCCCATGTTGACGTGGTGACCATGCAGCTGGCATGCCTGTTGGTGCGCTCTGTGTGTAGTGGCCGCGTCCAGAGCACTTTTTGTGCTGGACCCGCTCCTCCTCTCGCTGTTTTCGTGCTCGTGAGATTGTCCCTTGGCTTCCTCTCATCATCGCCGTTCCCCTGGACCCCTCTCCCCCTCCGCCCGCTTGCTCACTGACGCTCGCCGCCGCGTGAACACAAGCGTACAGTGGCATTTTGGATCTTCCCATCGCCGTCGTATTCCTCCCTGCGCCCCTTGGCCTCCTCTGCCTCGTGAGAGCTCTCCCCTGTGCCCTCCCCATCGTTTTCCCCCGAGTTCATGCACGTGAGCACGCGTCGGCAGCGCTGGACACGCGTCCACGGTGGTGACAGCGCGGCAGCTCCTCCCCGCGGCTATTTAAGCCATCCCCGAGCCCTCCCGAGCTCACCTCTCGCATCAACACTTCCCCAGGAGCCATCCCATGCCCTCGCCTGAGCTTCTGGAGCTCTCCTCGACCCCCATAGCTGCCATGCACTAGTAGAAAAAGGACTTAATGTGAGACACATTAGTACCGGTTCTATTTTGGCCCGGTACTAATGGTACCATTAGTGCCGGTTCGAACGGCTATGCATTAATGCCGGTTCGTTTTGAACCTTTAGTACCGGTTCGTGCCACGAACCGGTACTAAAGGGGTGGTGGCAGGCTGGCGTCAGGCCGGGGCCCGGCGATCACCTTTAGTACCGGTTCGTGGCACAAACCGGTACTAAAGGGGTTTGACCTATAATACCGGTTCGTGGCACAAACCGGTACTAAAGGGCAATTTTCAAACTCTACCCCCGTGTGTATCGCCATTTCAGTTTTGGAAAATACAAAAGAAAATGATAAAAAATTCAAAAAATAAAATTCTTTGAGATGTAGTTATATTACTACATCTACTAGTTACAAAAATTAAAAAACTTAAATTTGGATATGTTTTGCAAAAAGTGTAGGGAAAATGTAAAACGGCTATAACTTTTGCATACGATGTCGGAAAAAATGTATAATATATCAAAGAGTTCAGCACGAGAAACCGCATCCGATTTTGACAGCATACGTCATGTTTGCAATTTTTTAGAATCCTCAAATTCCAAAAGGAGAAAAAGATATGCTCAAATTTAAGTGTTTTTAATTTTGGTTAAATCTGGTCAAACTATGGTCAAACTACTTATTCAAGAAGTATTAATGTTACTACATACTTATTCAGGAATATTAGTGTTAATAAGTAATTATTTCAATTTTTTGAATTTTGGTCAAATCTGGTCAAACTATGGTCAAATTGTGGTCAAACTATGGTCAAACTTATTCAAGAAATATTAGTGTTACTAACTAATTACTGTTTTTTAGAATAATAGTTTCAAACTCAAACGGTGAAATGTGTGACCTAATGCTCAAGCTAAACTGCTAAGGGTTAATAGGATTTACAGCTTAGAATTGTCAGGAAGACAACAAGTGCAGACTTGGAAAGTAGGGGGAATAGAACTCCGAAGTTAAGCGTGCTCAGGCTGGGGGAGTGAGAGGATGGGTGACCGGTCGGGAAGTTAGACGATTTGGAATGAGTGATCCACACTTGAGTAGTTAAGAGGGGCAATTAGAGACTAAATAATCAAATAATTCAAAAAATTGAAAATCGAAAAAAAACCAAATATTTTTTCGAAAATTTCAAAAAAAAAAAAATTC
>NC_057795.1:682877646-682909107 GCF_018294505.1 Triticum aestivum | reverse complement strand
AAAATTCAAAAAATAATATACCTTTAGTACCGGTTGGTAACACCAACCGGTACTAAAGGTCCTCCATACCACGACGCGAGCTCACGCCACGTGGTGGGCCTTTAGTGGCTGTTCATGCCGAACCGGTACTAAAGGGGGGGGGGCTTTAGTCTCCACACTTTAGTGCCGGTTGCAGAACCGGCACTAAAGGCCCTTATGAACCGGTATTAAAGCTTCGTTTTCTACTAGTGATGGCCGCCGCCCCACTCCGGCTTAAATTCGCCCAACGCCGAGTCTCCCCCTCCGTTCGTCCACCACCAGTGGCTTCCCCACCTCCCATAGGGCCTCCCCAACCCATTCGCTCGTCGCTGGAGCCTCTATGGTCGCCATCCCCAATCTTAGCCGCCGCCGTCTGCAACTCCTGCCACCACGCAGTGCCGCGTCCATACCCCTCCCCAGCGATCCCTCTACCCTGGGATGGAGGCGGCGCGCCACCCTGAAGTCGCCGGTGCCTTCGCCTTGGCCTGGAGCGGCCGGAGTCGGCGGGGCCAGCGCCGGCAGCGCCCCTGCCTTTTCCTCTGTTCTCTGTCGTGGCCAGGCACGGGAGGAAGAAGAAGGAGGACAGGAGGAGAGAGAAGGATAAGGTGGGGGCCACCCATCAGTCCCTCAGGCGTTGACCAGCCCCGGCCCCGCCACTGCCACGCTGGATAAGTGGAAGCGTATCCCCCCGAATACGCTTTCCATTTTTCTGTTTTGGCCCAGACTGTAAAATAAATTTTTATAGATAGGTCCCTGACAGTAAAACCCTTATATCTTTTTATCCGTAACTCCGTTTAAGGTGAAACCAACGCTCACTTCTTCGTTTCGTCGAGCCCGTTCTGTTGGTTTCATTTTCACTATGGTTTGACACTGTGAAAAGGACATTTATGCCCTTGCCCTTAATCAGCCCCCTCCGAGAGAGAATGTTTTCCGGCGATTCGTTCCGCGAGTTCACCGCACTTCTCGCCGGTGCCTTCTTCATCCCCAGGCAAGCCACAATACCCACTTGCATGATAGTCATGCAGTAGCCATGGTTTTCAACTTGAATATTTAATAAATGTTTGCTTGTTGAAAAGATATGGTTATCATTGTTCCGGTGATGTTTAGATTTGAATGTTCACTTTTGTGCTATGTTGTCTTGTACTATGTGATCATGTTATACCTGCTAGTATTACCTGTCATATGTTTATGATTGCTAGTAGTACATGTTGATGTTGATGATGGTCATGCTAGTCAGTATGCCATGTTCAGTGGATATGAGTTATTGTTGATATGGTGGATAGTTATGTGATACCCTCATGATGATGTTGATATCATGTTCATAGTTGGCATCATGTTATTTTATCATGGCTCAACATATTTGCATTCAAGTTAACCGGATTAAATTGAACTTGAACAACTGTTGGCTGAGTCATGGTGCAGCTGAATCAATGCTGACCAGTGCAACCACGCTTACCGGTATGGGACGGTCCTAATTGGGTCTATTGTTGTGCCTCTCGCCGGTGCCTCCAACGAGGGAATGTTATGGGCGCGCGCTACCCCGATCAGGTAGGCGGACATAAGCCTTGTGTGCCCATTGTTGAGTTAGTTTTTGGATCCTTGTCCCAGAGTGGGACGGGCCACGATGGTGGTCGTTGTGTCTGGAGGTAGGCACGGGGCCACCCATGACTTAGCTTAGTGAGGAGTGAGTTGGAGTGGCCGGGAGAGTGTCATGGAAGTAGGACGGTTTTGTCGAAATGCCATTGGTCCACCCGAATGGGAGTGCGAGGCCATGGGTTCCGTAGTGTGGGTACAATGTACTAACGATTACTACGGTATTGTTCATACCAAGCTTGATTTGATCCTGAGATGATCATGTGATGTCCGAGGTTGGTAAGTGATGCATGTGATGGTTACGATGTAAACCGAGGAGAATAAGTGGTGCCTATAGTGTCATCATGTTGCATGATAGTATTATTGGATTAATATGTTCATGTTGTGTTAGCTGTATCATGTTCATGTTGATGCCATGATGATATCATGATAATTCCTGTTTAACCTGTAATTGCCATGCTGTTGTTTGTCTTGAATGCTTCTGAATTATTGTGAGCTTGCAAGTACATTCAATGTACTGACCAGGCGTGCCATGCTAGTTTGCAGGTCATGCCGGATTTTATTGCTTGCTTGTCGTGGTTTCCATTCGTGCGAGCTAGGATAAGCGTTCCAGCCAGAGTCCATGCGGAGTGGAGTTTCACCACCGTCGTTGTTGTTCCGCTGCTAGAAATATTTCCGCTGCTTCGAGTTGTTCTGCTGCTTGCATGGAGCAACTGAGGATGGCGTAGTGTCGCCGTACCGATGCTATTCATTGTAATATCGGAGACCTTGTATTCATATTCGTGTAATATAGAAAGCTGGTTTGTTCTATGCTAAGTAGTGCCGTATTCCAGAAGACTTCTCCTTGATCTCTGGGCTGGAATACGGGGCGTTCCGGTTTCCTCTGAGACGGGGTGCCACAACGCTTGGTATCAGAGCAGGTCTGGCTGTAGGACGCCCTAGACCACGTGAATGTTAGAAAGCGGTAGTATAGACCCCAGTTGGTTTGATTGCACTTGATTGATGCATTTGTTTGTTGCATAGCATGCATATAGCCTTAGTATTTGTGATAACGGTTTATCTGGTGAGTGTAGCTGGCATCGGTTCGGATCCACTGAAGCTCAACCTTTGCATTTCCCCAGTCCTTTTTTCTTTCGGTGTTTGGTGTCAATTCTGTTCCAGCAGAGTGATGCCAAGTGATCCCGACACTGTTTGCAAAAAAATGGTGCTCAGGTATCGCACCGATGTCTTTCTTCCAGTCCCGTCTATCATTTCGGTGATGGACATGCTTCTATCCCGGATCGTTCTTTTATTTTGTCGTGTTGGCAACCCTTAATGATCTTAGTTATCAAGAAAGGGCAATGTCAGCAGCCTCAGTTTTTCCCCGCAATCCTATTTCTTGGACGAGTACATATCTTTTTCCGTCCGCTTGATAATAATGTGGTTGCGACCTTCGTGTCCCACTGCATGATTACCGAGTACGTCCTCGCCTCCGAGCTAGTCCAGGTTGCTATCTGGCTAAGCAGGCACTTGGTGTAGCGCTGTTTACACCAATTCTTCCACACATCTATTCGTCCTCGTGCACATCATCACAGCATATTAGATCGTAGTACCAGAGTTTCCGCGAGATTTGTGTGCTTAGATGTGCATGCATATTATTGTGTGAGTAGCAGTAATATGTGATGATTGATTGATTAATTATATTAGTAGAATGCTTGTGTGCTTTTGTTTTAGTCGTTTCTGTTGTTCCTTTCTTTGGGCCTTCGGTGTTACAAAGTTTTCCCCTATTAAAGTTGCTCATCAGCCGACACCGGACCCGAAGAGTCAGCAAGAAATGCATATATTTGGAAATTCAGCTAAACAGAATGGAGTTATCAGCAGACTGCAATGAAAATTGGAATATCTCGTTTGAGTGCAAAAGAAATCCTGGATGGAACGTCAGTATCAAGTTTGCATTAACGTGCACTCATCACAACAAAATGATTAAATCAGCAAGAAGATAAATTGTGTGCAAGGTTGATAGAATAATATCAAAGGTATGGCTCATATACAAGTTTAATTTTTCGTTGAGGATGATTTTGGAACTCGATGTACCTAGAAGCAAGCAAAAGTATGGCATATACTCAGAAAGGAGGATAGTCCAGTAAAACCCCGTTTCATACAAGAAATCAATAGCAAAAATATTCAGATGTTTATATATGTGGGAATCGGTCCGCATGTCACAATAAGAAGTTTATGGTGTAAGCAACCCAGTCTTCCCTCGCAAGATACCAGAGAAGCTTCCAAGGCAAGATTCAGCTATCTTCCTCAGTATGATATATGGATGATTTCTCGCGCAAGGTACTCCGCCTTCTTCAGTAAGCAACCGCAAAAGCTTCCAACATAAGGTACCGAGTCTTTCCATAACAAAGTCTTTAAGGGGGTAAGCTTCTGAAGCACGATATTCAGTCTTCTTCAGTAAGCTGTCCGATGAAAGTTTTGAGCACAAGCCAGCAAATATTCATCAGTAAGACATTGGTACAAGGTAGTATGCTGTAAATTGACAGCATATAGCAGTGAATCCCAAGAATCAGATCCGCAACATTTTGGTCAGAATCAAGAATCAGTCAGAATACACGTCTGTCTCAGAATCAGGTCCTCATATATATATGTAATGAGCATACCATAAAGATCTTACAAGTCACTCGGATGAGGATCTGACAACCACGTGAGGATGGTTACAAGAATGAAGCCAATATACACCACTGTGTGACAAAGGAGTATGAGGATTGACGACATCAATGAGCTCAATACAAGTACCCGTGAAACTGGAAAATGATCCTGATGAGCCCTTGTCCCTTTTTTTCGCCAATGATGGCACCACACCTGTGATTTGAGCTGTTTCTAGCTATCCGGGGTGGATGACGATTTTTGTTTCTTTCTTCAACGACTGTCACGAGTCCGAGCTGCTTTTCGGCCGTCTCGTACAACTGTTGAGTTTCTTTTTGTGATAGTATCCCTGTAGCTGCTTTTTGGCTATTTTAGGGAGCTGCTAGCTTCTTCTTATCGACCCGGTCTCATGCTCTGAGCTGCTTTTCGGCCGTCCTGAGCCGTGGTTGAGTTATTTCAGTAATGTCCCAGATCTGAATTGTAAAGACCGTTCTGGTGGCTACTGATTTATTTGCTGATTTCTTGCAAGGGTTTTGGATGATCATTTCCCAACAATCAGAACTTGAGAGGTGTTGAACCTGCCATTTAATGGGTTACCTTATCAGAAAAATGAGGATAAACTAAAATTGCCGAAAAATTGCACCGACAATACCTATGGTCATACAAAGAAACAATATGGCCCAGCTCTTTCAGCCAAAGATCCAGACCAAGAAAACAATAATGAAGGAGCAAGACTAGTGAGGCATGTATGAAAATTGTATACAACCCCCATGGTGCATATCCCCCGGACAGTCTAAGTCAGTATTGATCCACATGGATATGCCTACAACATGAGTAATCAGCATGAGGAATAACAGTCTGGAAGCCTAAGTCCTCACTTATATAAATCATCATGGGTAGCCTGTCGTGAACAAAAGTTTTCCGTCAGAACCACCATCAGTCAAGTCTGCAGATATTATCCTACAGGCCAAACCATTAAAGCTGGCCACGACAGGAGACAATCAAATATTTGGTATGGACATGATACTCACGACAGTGGAACCAGTTAAGATGATTCTAAAACTTCTGCAATGAGTCAGAATCTGTCAGGAAACGGTTATGTTTTAACTCACTGTTTGGAACCCAAAGGACTTGCATTTAGTGGAGAAACCCAATGCAATGAGTCAGAGCTTGAGTTTTCATCAGAAAAATCTGATCATCATTACATGAAAGGTTGTCAGTGCCGGGTGGCACACCCAGCGGAAATCACTTTTGGATTTGTGAGACGGACATATATTTCAGTCGTGATGATCAAATAACACTCAGCTAGTCAGCAGATCTAAAAAGAAATTGGAGCCTATATAAGCATGAACAAGCAAGGTAAGATCTGTCAGAAGGTGGATACAACAAAGCAAACCACCCAGGGCCAGTCAGATAAAAATTTAGTTGGGAACAACAATAAAGGAAAAAGGATACCCGAGTTGGAAACGGTTTCCTTAAGTCAGAATATTCATACTAGTTCCCTGAGCAACCAAATCTCGAGGACAAGATTTCTTTAAGGGGGTAAGGTTTGTGACAGCCTAATTTTTGTCCCTTTCTTTTTATTTTGTTTTTCGAGGTTTTTGCCTGAGTTTTCTTTTTCCGTAGCTTTGTGGTTTGGAAACTGAAGAAGATGCCCTCTTCTTTGCTTCCGGAGTGGCTTGTTGTCGGTGTCAAAACAGGTGGATCTCGGGTAGGGGGTTCCGAACTGTGCGTCTAGGCGGAGGGTAACAGCAGACAAGGGACACGATGTTTTTACCCAGGTTTGGACCCTCTCGATGGAGGTAAAACCCTACTCCTGCTTGATTAATATTGATGATATGGGTAGTACAAGAGTGGATCTACCACGAGATCAAAGAGGCTAAACCCTAGAAGCTAGCCTATGGTATGATTGTTGTTTGTCCTACAGACTAAAACCCTCCGGTTTATATAGACACCGGATAGGGTTAGGGTTACACAGAGTCGGTTATAATGGTAGGAGATCTACATATCCGTATCGCCAAGCTTGCCTTCCACGCCAAGGAAAGTCCCATCTGGACACGGGACGAAGTCTTCAATCTTGTATCTTCACAATCCAGGAGTCCGGCCAACGGTGATAGTTCGGCTATCCGGACACCCCCTAATCCAGGACTCCCTCAGTAGCCCCTGAACCAGGCTTCAATAACGATGAGTCCTGCGTGCATATTGTCTTCGGCATTGCAAGGCGGGTTCCTCCTCCGAATACTTCATAGAAGATTTTGAACACAAGGATTGTGTCCGGCTCTGCAAAACAAGTTCTACATACCACCGTAGAGAGAATAACCTTTGCACAGATCTGCTGACGTATTCCGCGGTGTGACATCACACCACGGCCAGGTCTTTATACGAATCGTTTTTACTGTCCCACCTCAGCGCGTTTAGCGAGGCGGTTTCTTCGGCAAGTCTTATCGGAGCGGAGATCGTGCCCCCCTTATTCCGGTATCCTCATCAATACGGGCGTGGGTAACCCAGTCGTGCCCGTTGGCACGCCTCCTCCATCAAAGGCGAGTCCCGAACGGTCACGGGGAGGGCTCTTGGTATTCAACCTCTTTATAACGAGACCAAGGCCCGCTCCTTTCTTTCAATCTCAATCGAATCCGCCCCTCGCCTCGAGTTCAAACACCCAAAGCTCCAGAGTTAGGCGCTTCGGACCTTCAACGATGTCCGGCTCCGACCTGCATGGCCGGTGGATGTCTTCCTCCATCACGGAAGAAGATGTGCTAAAGCTGAAAGACGCAAGGTATCTAACTGACGAAATTTCGCATAGGATGCCTGCCCAAGGGAAGGTTATTCCCACTCCCGAGCCTGGTGAGAGCGTGGTGTTCGTGTCTCACTTCCTTCGGGGTTTAGGCTTCCCGACGGACCCCTTCGTGAGGGGGCTCATGTTTTATTATGGGCTAGAATTCCATGACTTGGATCCGGAGTCCATCCTCCACATCTCGTCGTTCATTGTCGTATGTGAAGCCTTCCTCCGCATTACCCCTCACTTCAGATTGTGGCTCAAGACCTTCAAAGTGGAGCCGAAGATGATCAAGGGGCATCAGGCAGCGTGCAGAGGGGCTGTTATAAGCAAGAATGCTGACGCTCCATGGCCCGAGGGCTCTTTTCAAGAGGAGGTCAATTTATGGCAACATGAGTGGTTTTATATCACCGCTCCCAGGGGCACCAAATGGGCGGCGCCACCTGCCTTCCGCTCGGGTCCTCCACTGCGGCGGGCGTCATGGGTCAATAAAGGGCTCGACTTGGGACCGTCCAAGGACGTACCTCTGTTGCAGGGCCGTATTCGAGACCTCCTAGAGAGAGAGATCAATCTGGTCGTAGTAGCGCAGGTCATGCTGATTCGTTGCACCTTGCCCTACAAACGTCGCCCCCTCCGCCTGTGGGAGTTTAATCCGGAGGGACCACGAGCTCTCCAACATTTTATGGGCGCAACGCCCGTGGAGATGTACCAACTGTTCTTCGGATCACAAGCAATGTGTCCGGACTTAACCGAGGACGCAGGTCTGAGCTGCAATCGCCTGGATACTCAAGTAAGTAGTCCTATACCCGGACATGCTATCCGCGTATTTATCATAAACTTGCCCTTAAAAGAGCTATCCTTTAAACAGGAGTGGATAGCAAAAGCAAAACTGATCAGGTGTCCGGCCCCCCTCCTTGAGACCACGCCGGATCCTGTATTAACCAAGATGCTAGAGGCTGTGCCTTTTGAAGAAGGCGAAGGGGGGAATAAGGGAACTACTACCTCCGTGAAGGAGGCTATCAAGAAAGGGGGGATCGAGAATCCCTCCCTCCAAGGGGAGAAGAGGACCGCTTCTGAAGATCCGGAGACCAAAGCCTCGAAGCGGGGGAAGAAATCTTCGCCAGAGGGTCCTGCGGCGGGAGATGCCCCGGCCGCACTATTTCCCCGAGGAGATCAGCCCTCCAGCAAGCCGTAAGTAAAGGGGGGCGTTTTTTTAAAAGAGAGACATCCCCGTTTTTATTCTGAAGGTAACCGAAAGTTTACCTTGTAGTTCGGATCTCAGCCCTTCACAGCAGAGCTCGTCTTCGAGGGATCTCGGCCCGGAGATGATGGAGAGCGAAACGCCTCTGCCTGCCGTACCATTATGCGAGGCGGACGACCCTGAGGTGTCATCGCGGAGGGCTTCTCCGAATCCGGCGGGGCCAGAAGGCAGTCGTATGTCCCCTCAAAGCCCTCCGTGTCCGGCCTTCGAGAAAGGCCACTGGACGAGTCCGGCACCAACGGGTGTACGGTCGGAGGAGCTGAAGGATCTACTCGGGCGAGCGTCTATCTCGGAAGATCACCGTACGTTAATGAGTACGGTGATTGAAAGGATTTCATCCGCTGAGAGCGGATTGCATGAAGCCGTCGTAAGTTTACTGATGGGTTTTGAGGTACGCAAAATGATGTACCTTCTCACAGTTTTGCATATAAAATGCGCCTTGTATAGATAGTAGCCCCTGAGACTTGGTGCGGTGTCAAAAATGACGGCGCGCCGAGGATCATAACCCCAGGTATAATATGCGCTCTTCCTATGCAGGTGGCAAAGCGTCCGGTGGCTAGCCGGGCTGATGAATATGCCGAACTGAAGCGGCAACTTGATGTGGCGGATGCAGACATCACGCTTGTTAATAAGCGGCTTGACGAGTCACAAGGTATGCAACTTCTCCGCGGACACCTGGTAAGGGAGCTTGACGCCCATGCCTTACAACATGTATGCTTAATGCAGATGGTGCCGCTGCTATGGAGAACCTTCGGGCGAAGCACGCCCGAGCCAAGGAGCAAGACAGAAAAAGTGATGCGACTGCCTTAAAGGCGACCGCGGAGCTAAAAGCCGAACAGGCTGCTCACTCCCGAAGCAAGAAAGAAATGGCCGAGATGGCCGTGAAATTGAAGAATGCTACTGACCGTTGCGAGCTTCTTGAAAAAGAAGATCGAGCGGAAGAAGAGGACCTGAAAAAGGCCACCACCGAGGCCAAGGACACTCGCTCTGCGATGAGAGCTATGAAGGAGGAGCTACGTCAGGCCGGAGATATTGCGGCTGGAAAGCCCTTTCTGCCGTGGAGGAAATTCACGGATCCTAAGTACGCTTAATTGGACTGGCAGTGGGGTGCGGAGGATGCTTATCAGGACTTGGCGGCAAGTGCCGCAGACGCGGCCGAACACTCCCGAGGTCAAAAGGATCACGGAATGGAAGAGCTTTTTTGGTCGCAGTTCCATAGTACGGAGCGTCCACTTTCATTAACCGATCGTTTAGCCGAATGGGCTGAGCTAAATAGGTTGTCCGGACTTGCCATGAAGGATGTCATGACTCATTTGTGGCCGAACAGGCCCGAGCCGAAGAGTTATTTTGGCTTGGTGCAACAGTTCCTTGGTGCGGTGCCGCATATCGATGCAATGAAGCGGTCAGCATGCATAGAGGGTGCGCGGATGGCTCTTGCCTGTGTCAAGACATACTGGACAGAGATGAAGGCCACCGACGTTGCATCCCAAGATTCGGATAGAAGCCGAGTACCTGCCGAGCACTATTTTGAGGAAGTCCTGCAGGGCGCTCGTTTAATAGAGACGCAGTGCTCGAAGGATATTATGTTTTAATGACATGTATGATTTGTGAAAACAATGTTTCAATATAATATAAGAGCTTTTTATACTTGTGCGTTCAAGTATTAAAACACCTCCTGTGCGGCCGTTGATGTATGTGTGTATATAACCTGAAAGATGGCAGTCTTCGTCTTCAACCCCCACGCACATAATGAGGGGGTGTTTGCAAAAAGGCGCATTTTCACACTTAATCCAACATCTTGGTCCTGTAAGGAGGTGATAGCGTAGCAAACTAGGCAACCGGACTATAATGCTTTATCACTTTCACTTAGCCATAGGAGTTCGATGATGGGGCTACTATATAGCCCCTAGGGGCACCACGCTCTCCCAAATTCGGGGCACGTATGTGCCTGACCGGGAAACGGTCCTTCTTTAATGTGGGGGAATTCTAAACATTCCGGTGGGTCATCGAGTGGTTGACCAGTCTCACGCTATATCATGACAGTCAGTTTTCGGCTTTCTCTACTGAGGTGCTCACCTGGCCGAACCAGGGCACAATCGCAGTAGTTCTCCTGGTGCCGCGTTAGCCGATAGAACGGAATGTAAGGCAGCAAAACATAGGAGCCGGGCAAACCCAACATTTGACCAAAGACATGATTCGGAGCTGATGCATATAAGGCCTAACTCGAGACGCCGAACACTCCCTAAGGTATTCGGTCTTTATGAAAACGGGCAGAATAATGCCCTAAGCCCCTGGTGTTCAGGTACGCGCAAAAATTCTGGTGCGGCCGATGCCAAAACGCCAGCCTCCTCCTCGGTTATAGCAAGAAACCGGGGGTGTGTATCAACAAGAGACAATAAAAAAGGTTTACGCAGGGTCTTAATCTGAAAAGAATCCTTGCAACGGGTCCCTACTGCATGTGTGCGCCTGTGTCTCCATTGTGCCGTATCCTGGACGGGTGTAGCACGGTGTTCATCTGTAAAAGAGAAGAACTTAGTTGAAAAGAAAAAAAGATCATGCAGAAAATGTACTTTATTTTAAATAAACAGAGTACGGTTCGAAAAGTGAATAAAATTGAGCTTTATTGTCTCTTGTTGTACATGCGTGCATCCCCTTGTATAGGGGTATGCCGCTAGTAGGTGTTTAATTATTACGCCGGACTCGTCTAGCCATGTCCGGGGTCCGAATGACCTATTCGGGTGCTTTGATTAGCAGAGCCGGATTAGTGTGGGGCTGTCAAGGCAGTCTCACGTTCTTCCGTGCTCGAGTAACACTTGGTACTCCCTTTTAATGAGATGATGCCGCGTGGACCGGGCATTTTAAGTGTAAGAGATGCATAATGCGGTATTGCGTTAAAGCAGGCGAAAGCTTCACGTCCCAGTAGTGCTTGATAGCTACTTTCGAATGGGGCAATATGGAAGGTTAACTTTTCGCGGCGGAAGTTGTTGGATGAGCCGAAGACAACTTCTAGCAGTAGGGAGCCCGTACAATGGGCATATAGGCCTGGTATTACCCCTTTGAAGGAGGTGTTGCTATGGCGAATTTTGGTTGGGTCTATCCCCATTTTGCGGATTGTGTCCTGATATAGCAGGTTTAGATCGCTACCTCCGTCCATTAGGACTTGTGTAAATTGGAGTTCGTCGATTATAGGATCTAATATCAAGGCAGTCCATCCTGCGTTCGGATAATTCCGGAATAGTCCTGATGATCGAAGGAGATTGGTTTTGACAACCAACGTTGGGACTCTGCTGGGATAGACCATGCGGCGTGTGTTTCTGTGGGCGCCGCTCTGTTTTTCCCTTTTGTCACTTGAAGTGAGTTCACTGTTTTGACTGCTTGTGGGAAATTCTTTTGTTTTCCGGTGCTCTGCTTGTGGGGTTCGTCATCATCCTCGCTTGGTGTGTCGAGCCCCTTGTGTTCGGCATTGAGTTTGCCGGACTGCTTGAAGACCCAACAATATCTGTGGGTATGGTTTGCAGGCTTCCCGGGAGTAATGTGGATTTGGCATATTTTGTCCAAGATTTTGTTTAGGTTGGATAGCTCGTCGTTGTTATCCTTGAGGGGCACTTTTTTATGATTTTGTCGGGAGCTTCTGAATCCGGCGTTGACTGCTGTGCTCTTCGGGTTGTTTCCCTTTGTCCGGCGCTGGTCCTTGCTGCGTTGTGGTTTTCCATTTCCATCCCTGACTTCGGATGTACTTGGGTCGCTGGTACTGCATCTTGCCAGCCAACTATCCTCTCCCGCGCAAAAGCGGGTCATGAGGCTTGTTAATGCACCCATTGTTCTCGGCTTCTCCTGGCCGAGGTGTCTGGCGAGCCATTCGTCTCGGACATTTTGTTTGAAAGCTGCTAAGGCTTTGGCGTCCGGACAGTCGACTATTTGGTTCTTTTTGGTGAGGAACCTGTTCCAGAATTTGCGGGATGACTCTCCGGTTGTTGAGTTATGTGACTTAAATCATCTGCATCCGGAGGGCGGACATAAGTCCCTTGAAAATTTGCCCGAAAAGCATCCTCGAGCTCTTCCCAACTTCCAATGGTATTTTCAGGGAGGCTTTTGAGCCAATGCCGGGCTGGCCCTTTGAGCTTGAGGGGTAAATATTTTATGGCGTGGAGATAATCTCCTCTAGCCATGTGTATGTGGAGGATGTAATCCTCAATCCAGACTCCAGGGTCTGTTGTTCCGTCGTATGCCTCTATGTTTAAGGGTTTGAATCCCGCTGGGAATTCGTGATCCAGCACCTCATCGGTGAAACACAGGGGGTGTGCGGCACCCCTATATTTGGGTGTGCCGTGATGTTCGGATATTTGGCGTGTTGCATTGCTTGGAAGAGCTTGCTTTCTCGGCCCATAGATGGACCTAACTGGGCCATCCTTTTGATGTGAATCCTTATGCGGATCGCGTGCCGGCTTGTGTGTGGCGCCACTTGCCGCTCCATGTTTGCCATGTGGTCGTTTATCCGACCGGGCGGCCTCTTTGTTCTTTGATTGCGGGGGCTCTACGGCCTCCTCATCGAATTCGGGCAGTAGTTTGCGCTTCGGGTAGCTCTTTGTTTGGCGACTGTCGCCGTATTTCTCTGCGGTGTTGAGTACTTTGCTCCATCTGATTCTGAGTGCATCTTCCGCTGTTTTGAGCTTCCGCTTCTGTTTTTTCAGGCTACGCATAGTGGTGATGAGCCTTTTGTGGAGGTTCTTCTGCTCCAACAACTTGTCCGGCGTGAGATCGTCCGGACTGTTATCTTCGCCGGGGATGGGTTGTTTATCCAAGTTGTCCTGTTCGGACGGTTGCTCGATAGCATGTTCGTTGTCCACCGGTTCGCCCTGCTCTATGGCTGGGTCTGTGTGGCTGCCGTCTTTGTTGAGGCGGGACTTGGTGCGGCGTTTACGTTGCCGTTTTGACTGCTTTTCGAGGGATTTATCCTTCGTAGTGTCCCGTTGTTCCTTATAGTCACTTCCTTTAGGTGTATCCACCATGTATACATCGTGGGATGAGGTGGCTGTCAAGTATCCTATAGGTGCTGGTTCATGGTTGTCTCCTACATCATCGTCCATACTGTCGATGTCTTCGGAGTCGAAATCGAGCACGTCATTTAAGCTTTCGACAGTGGCTACAAAGTGGGTGGTGGGTGGGCATTGAATTTCTTCGTTGTCCACATCCCAACCTTCCTGACCGTAGTCAGGCCGGGGCTCTCCTGATAAAGAGAGAGACTTTAGTGAATTGAGGATGTCGCCAAATGCCGAGTGCTGAAGGATGTCTGCGGCAGTGAACTCCATAACCGGCACCCAATTGGATTCGATTGGCAGGGGCGCGGAGGGTTCGGAGTCCAGAGAGGAGTCCGGCACCTTGGAGTCATGGTCTTCGCAAAGGACAGGGATGGAGTTCGGCTCAATCACCATAGAGATCGTAGCCCCTGAGGCGGTGTCCAACCACTCGTCCTCGATCGGCGGAGTCGGCTCCGAGCTAAGGGTCAGAGCGGACGCTGGTGCGGCCTCCAGGGCACTGTTCGGCGGTAGAGCTAGATCATGCCCATCGAGACAGTGCGGCACGCTTGGCTGTGGCTCGAATCCGTCGAAGATCAAGTCTTTGCGGATGTCGGCCGTGTAGTTCAAACTCCCAAATCTGACCTGATGGCCAGGGGTGTAGCTTTCCATCTGCTCCAGATGACCAAGTGAATTGGCCCGCAGTGCAAAGCCGCCAAATACGAAGATCTGTCCGGGGAGAAAAGTCTCACCCTGGACCACGTCATTGTAAATGATCGAAGGAGCCATCGGGCCTAAAGATGATGGCACAGAGGAACTCTCAATGAAAGCACCAATGTCGGTGTCAAAACCGGCGGATCTCGGGTAGGGGGTCCCAAACTGTGCGTCTAGGCGGATGGTAATAGGAGACAAGGGACACGATGTTTTTACCAAGGTTTGGGCCCTCTCGATGGAGGTAAAACCCTACTCCTGCTTGATTAATATTGATGATATGGGTAGTACAAGAGTGGATCTACCACGAGATCAGAGAGGCTAAACCCTAGAAGCTAGCCTATGGTATGATTGTTGTTCGTCCCACGGACTAAAACCCTCCGGTTTATATAGACAGCAGATAGGGTTAGGGTTACACAGAGTCGGTTATAATGGTAGGAGATCTACATATCCGTATCACCAAGCTTGCCTTCCATGCCAAGGAAAGTCCCATCCGGACACGGGACGAAGTCTTCAATCTTGTATCTTCACAGTCCAGGAGTCCGACCAACGGTGATAGTTCGGCTATCTGGACACCCCCTAATCCAGGACTCCCTCACTTGTCATTCCCAAATCTTTCCCTAGACCCTGTCATTTCCATCCTAGCTCAAATTCCAATATTCTTTTTATTGGGAATATTCCTTTTCTATTAAAGGAATAACTCAAATTGCCCTAGGTTGTGAAGCAACCTATATTTCCATCACTCCAAAAATTCCCAAATAATTATCATAAATTGTTTGGGTCATATCTTGATCAAATATGGCAAAATGTTTCATTGCCATGTTCAAAAATAATTCCCCAATATTCCTTTTCCTATTCTGCCCTGAATGGCACTTTGTGAAGGAAGTGTCATTTATATTTCTCCTATTGACTCCCAACCTTTTTGGGCATGTTTATATGTCCAAATAATTGCCTCATGCACAAGTTCAAATTTATTTGCCAAGCCAATCTTCCTCAGTGAAGTTTCAAAGTTTCTGTCAGACAGAAGGCTTTGTGAAGGAAGTACTAGCTAGGAGTACCCAAATGAGTTGAAATTTTGCACACTCCTTAATGTGCTCATATTAATCCCCTTCACCCATTTTAAGCCCCATCCAATCATCTATGTGAGCACAGGAGCAAATCTTTGTTTCTGGCAATATTTTCAGGTTGCGAAGCAAGTGTATTTTACATTGCTTCAAAAATCCTGATAAATTACCAGATCATTCTTATACCCATAAAACATCTCTCCACTCAATTTGGCATCATTTAATGTATCCATTTGACCACCATAATTATTCCAAGTTTTTGGTCAGCAGAGATGTTTGTGAAGCAAGTGCTATTTTGGTTTATCCATTTGGCATGAGACTTTTACAGCATCTTGATATGACCAAATAACTAAGCCTTGCCCAATTTGAGGTTAAGTGGACACTCCATGTGAGTGCACCATCATAATCTTCATTTCTGGACCATTGTGACAGTTGCAAAGCAACTATATTAAAGCCTGGTCCATTTCTCCTAAAACTCCCCAGGACTGTAGTCCTTCCTATCCTAAACACCCAGACAACTTCTTTGGCTTCAAGTAACTCCCTGTTCATCACATTGAGCTGGTAAAGTTTACTGCAGTAAACTTCAGAGCTCACTAACTATTTAACCCTAGCTGTTTTCACCAAGTTACCACCACAGATCAAACCTACCTTGGAAGGACTATCAGCTATACAGCGTTTTGGGTGCTGTAGATCATTTAACGCCCATGTTGATGTGGTGACCACGCAGCTGGCATGCCTGTTGGTGCGCTCTGTGTGTAGTGGCTGCGTCCAGAGCACTATTTGTGCTGGACCCCCTCCTCCTCTCGCTGTTTTAGCGCTCGTGAGCTTGTCCCTTGGCTTCCTCTCATCTTCGCCGTTCCCCTGGACCCCTCTCCCCCTCCGTCCGCTTGCTCACCGACACTCTCCGCCGCGTGAACATGAGCGTACACTGGCGTTTTGGATCTTCCCATCACCGTCGTCTTCCTCCCTGTGCCCCTTGGCCTCCTCTGCCCCGTGAGAGATCTCCCTTGTGCCCTCCCCGTCGTTTCCCCCGAGTCCATGCCCGCGAGCACACGTCCGCGGCGGTGACAGCGCGGCAGCTCCTCCCCGCGGCTATTTAAGCCATCCTCGAGATCTCCCGAGCTCACCTCTCGCATCAACACTTCCCCAGGAGCCCGCCCATGCCCTCGCCTGAGCTTCAGGAGCTCTCCTCGACCCCCATAGCCGCCGTGGCCGCCGCCCCCTGTGGCTTAAATTCGCCCAACACCGAGTCTCCCCCTCCGTTCGTCCACCACCACTGGCTTCCCCACCTCCCATAGGGCCTCCCCAACCCATTCACTCGTCGCTGGAGCCTCTGTGGTCGCCGTCCCCAATCTTAGCCGCCGCCGTCTGCAACTCCTGCCACAGCGCGGTGCCGCGTCCACACCCCTCCCCCGGGCTCCCTTTGCCCTGGGATGGAGGCAGCGCGCCACCCTAAAGCCGCCGGTGCCCTCGCCTTGGCCTAGAGCGGCCGGAGTCGGCGGGGCCAGCGCCGGCAGCGCCCCTGCCTTCTCCTCTGTTCTCTGTCATGGCCAGGCACGGGAGGAAGAAGAAGGAGGCCAGGGGGAGAGAGAAGGATAAGGTGGGGCCCACCCGTCAGTCCCTCAGGCGTTGACTAGCCCCGGCCCCGCCACTGCCATGCTGGATAAGTGGAAGCGTGTATTCCCCCGAATACGTTCTCCATTTTTCTGTTTTGGCCCAGACTGTAAAATAAAGTTTTACAGATAGGTCCCTGGCAGTAAAACCCTTATATCTTTTTATCTATAACTCCGTTTAAGGTGAAACCAACGCTCACTTCTTCGTTTCATTGAGCCCGTTCTGTTGGATTCATTTTAACTATGGGTTGACACTATGAAAATGACCTTTATGCCCTTGACCTTAATCAGCCCCCTCCGAGAGAGAACGTTTTCTGGCGATTCGTTCCACGAGTTCACCGCACTTCTCCCCGGTGCCTTCTTCATCCCCAGGCAAGCCACAATACCCACTTGCGTGACAGTCATGCAGTAGCCATGGTTTTCAACTTGAATATTTAATAAATGTTTGCTTGTTGAAAAGATGGTTATCGTTGTTCCGGTGATGTTTTGATTTGCATGTTCACTTTTGTGCTATGTTGTCTTATACTTTGTGATCATTTTATACCTGCTAGTATTACCTGTCATATGTTTATGATTGCTAGTAGTACATGTTGATGTTGATGATGGTCATGCTAGTCAGTATGCCATGTTCAGTGGATATGAGTTATTGTTGATATGGTGGGCAGTTATGTGATACCCTCATGACGATGTTGATATCATGTTAATAGTTGGCATCATGTTATTTTATCATGGCTCATCATATTTGCATTCAAGTTAACCGGATTAAATTGAACTATCACAATTGTTGGCTGAGTTATGGTCCCGCTGAATCCATGCTGACCAGTGCAACCACGCTTACCGGTATGGGACGGTCCTAACTGGGTCTATTGTTGTGCCTCTTGCCGGTGCCTCCAACGAGGGAAGGTTATGGGCGCGCGCTACCTTGATCAGGTAGGCAGACATAAGCCTTGTGTGCCCGTTGTTGAGTTAGTTTTTGGATCCTTCTCCCAGAGTGGGACGTGCCACGACGGTTGTCGTTGTGTCTGGAGGTAGGCACGGGGCCACCCATGAGTTAGCTCAGTGAGGAGTGAGTCGGAGTGGCCGGGAGAGTGTCATGGCAGTAGGACGGTTTTGTCGGAATGCCATTGGTCCACCCGAATGGGAGTGTGAGGCCATGGGTTCCGTAGTGTGGGTACAGTGTACTAACCTCTATAGAGTGTATATTAAATCTATCGATAGCCGCGCCCACGGATAAGGGCCCAGTCGAAAGTAGGTCACACCATGAGTCAACAGTAATAAGAATAATGTGTTTAACAACAACAAGACGGGCCAAGTGTTGGTCGGGTTGTGATCTCCGTAAGGATCACGGTTTGGGGCCATGTATTGGTCGGGTTGTGATCGCCGTAAGGATCACAGGCCAAGTGTTGGTCGGGTGGTGATCACCATAAGGATCACCGTGGTATCGAGGATACCGAGTTGTTGGATATTCGTGATGTTTTACAAGAGTCGTGGGTAAAGATCAAGCTCCTTGTGGTCATCTAATGATTACTACGGTATTGTTCATACCAAGCTTGATTTGATCCTGAGATGATCGTGTGATGTCCGAGGTTGGTAAGTGATGCATGTGATGGTTACGATGTAAACTGAGTAGAATAAGTGGTGCATATAGTGTCATAATGTTGCATGATAGTATTGCCGGATTAATATGTTCATGTTGTGTTAGCTGTATCATGTTCATGTTGATGCCATGATGATATCATGATAATTCCTGTTTAACCTGTAATTGCCATGCTGTTGTTTGTCTTGAATGTTTCTGGATTATTGCGAGCTTGCAAATACATTCAATGTACTGACCTGGCGTGTCATGCCAGTTTGCAGGTTATGCCAGATTTGATTGCTTGCTTGTCGTGGTTTCCGTTCGTGCGAGCTAGGATAAGCGTTTCAGCCAGAGTCCATGCGGAGTGGAGTTTCACCACCGTCATCGTTGTTCCGCTGCTAGAAATATTTCCGCTGCTTTGAGTTGTTCTGCTGCTTGCATAGAGCAACTGAGGATGGCGTAATGTCAATGTATTGATGTTATTCATTCTAATATCGGAGACCTTGTATTCATATTCGTGTAATAATAGAAAGCTGGTTTGTTCTATGCTAAGAAGTGCCGTATTCCAGAAGACTTCTCCTTGATCTCTGGGCTGGAATACGGGGCGTTCCGGTTTCCTCTGAGCCGGGGTGCCACAACGCTTGGTATCAGAGTAGGTCTGGCTGTAGGATGCCCTAGACCACGCGAATGTTAGAAAGCGGTAGTATAGACTCCAGTTGGTTTGATTGCACTTGATTGATGCATTTGTTTGTTGCATAGCATGAATATAACCTTAGTATTTGTGACAACGGTTCATCTGGTGAGTGTAGCTGGCATCGGTTCGGATCCACTACAACTCAACCTTTGCATTTCCCCAGTCCCTTTTTCTTTCGGTGTTTGGTGTCAATTCTGTCCCAACAGATTGATGCCAAGTGATCCCGACACTGCTTGCAAAAAAAAATGGTGCTCAGGTATCGCGCCGATGTCTTTCTTCCAGTCCCATCTATCATTTTGGTGATGGACATGCTTCTATCCCGGATCGTTCTTTTATTTTGTCGTGTTGGCAACCCTTAATGATCTTAGTTATCACGAAAGGGCAATGTCAGCAGCCTCAGTTTTTCCCCGCAATCCTATTTCTTGGACGAGTACAGATCTTTTTCCGTCCGCTTGATAATAATGTGGTTGCGACCATCGTATCCCACTGCATGATTACCGAGTACGTCCTCGCCTCCGAGCTAGTCCAGGTTTCTATCTGGCTAAGCTGGCACTTGGTGTAGCATTGTTTACACCAATTCTTCCACACATCTATTCGTCCTCGTGCACATCGTTACAGCATATTAGATCGTAGTACCGGAGATTCCGTGAGATTTGTGTGCTTAGGTGTGCATGCATATTATTGTGTGAGTAGCAATAATATGTGATGATTGATTGATTAATTATATTAGTAGAATGCTTGTGTGCTTTTTTTTTAGTCGTTTCTGTTGTTCCTTTCTTTGGGCCTTCGGTTTTACAAAGTTTTCCCCTATTAAAGTAGCTCGTCAGCCGACACCGGACCCGAAGAGTCAGCAAGAAATGCATATATTTGGAAATTCAGCTAAACAGAATGGAATTATCAGCAGACTGCAATGCAAATTGGAATATCTCGTCTGAATGCAAAAGAAATCCTGGATGGAACGTCAGTATCAAGTTTGCACTAACGTGCACTCATCACAACAAAATGATTAAATCAGCAAGAAGATAAATTGTGTGCAAGATTGACAGAATATTATCAGAGGTATGGATCAGATACAAGTTTAATTTTTCGTTAGGGATGATTTTGGAACTCGATGTACCTGGAAGCAAGAAAAAATATGGCATATACTCAGAAAGGAGGATAGTCCAGTAAAACCCCGTTTCATACAAGAAATCGATAGCAAAAATATTCAGATGGTTATATATGTCGGAATCGGTCCGCATGTCACAATAAGAAGTTTATGGTGTAAGCAACGCAGTCTTCCCTCACAAGATACAAGAGAAGCTTCCAAGGCAAGATTCAGCTATCTTCCTCAGTATGATATATGGATGATTTTTCGCACAAGGTACTCCGCCTTCTTCAGTAAGCAACCGCAAAAGCTTCCAGCATTAGGTACTGAGTCTTTCCACAACAAAGTCTTTAAGGGGGTAAGCTTCTGAAGCACAATATTCAGTCTTCTTCAGTAAGCTGTCCGATGAAAGTTTCGAGCACAAGCCAGCAAATATTCATCAGTAAGACATTGGTACAAGGTAGTATGTTGTAAATTGACAGCATATAGCAGTGAATCCCAAGAATCAGATCCGCAACATTTTGGTCAGAATCAAGAATCAGTCAGAATACACGTCTGTCTCGGAATCAGGACCTCATATATATGCAATGAGCATACCATCAAGATCTTACAAGTCACTCGGATGAGGATCTGACAACCACGTGAGGATGGTTACGAGAATGAAGCCAGTATACACCATAGTGTGACAAAGGAGTATGTGGATTGACGACATCAATGAGCTCAATACAAGTACCCGTCAACCTGGAAAATGATCTTGATGAGCCCTTGTCCCCTTTTTTCGCCAATGATGGCACCACGCCTGTGATTTGAGCTGTTTCTAGCTATCCAGGGTGGATGCCGATTTTTGTTTCTCTCTTCAACGTCTGTCATGAGTCTGAGCTGCTTTTGGGCCGTCTCGTACAACTGTTGAGTTTCTTTTTGTGACAGTAGCCCTATAGCTGCTTTTTGGCTATTTTAGGGAGCTGCCAGCTTCTTCTTATCGACCCGGTCTCATGCTCTGAGCTGCTTTTCGGCCGTCCTGAGCCGTGGTTATTTCAATAATGTGCCAGATCTGAGTTGTAAAGACCGTTCTGGTGGCTACTGATATATTTGCCGATTTCTTGCAAGGGTTTCGGATGATCATTTCCCAACAATCAGAACTTGAGAGGTGTTGAACCTGCCATTTAATGGGTTACCTTATCAGAAAAATGAGGATAAACTACAATTGCTGAAAAATTGCACCGACAGTACCTATGGTCATACAAAGAAACAATATGGCCCAGCTCTTTCAGCCAAAGATCCAGACCAAGAAAACAATAATGAAGCAGCAAGGCCAGTGAGGCAGGTATGAAAATTGTATACGAGCCCCATGGTGCATATCCCCCGGACAGTCCAAGTTAGTATTGATCCACATGGATATGCCTACAGCATGAGTAATCGACATGAGGAATAACAGTCTGGAAGCCTGAGTCCTTACTTATATAAATCATCATGGGTAGCCTGTCGTGAACAAAAATTTTCCGTCAGAACCACCGTCAGTCAAGTCTGCAGATATAATCCTACATGCCAAACCCTTTATGCTGGCCACGACAGGAGACAATCAAATATTTGGTACAGACCTGATACTCACGACAGTGGACCCAGTTAAGATGATTTTAAAACTTTTGCAATGAGTCAGAATCTGTCAGGAAACTGTTATGTTTTAACTCACTATTTGGAACCCAAAGGACTTGCATTTAGTGGAGAAACCCAATGCAATGAGTCAGAGCTTGAGTTTTCATCAGAAAAATCTGATCATCATTACATGAAAGGTTGTCAGTGCCGGGTGGCACACCCAGCGGAAATCACTTTTGGATTTGTGAGACGGACATATATTTCAGTCGTGATGATCAAATCACACTCAGCTAGTCAGCAGATCTAAAAAGAAATTGGAGCCTATATAAGCATGAACAAGCAAGGTAAGATCTGTCAGAAGGTGGATACAGCAAAGCAAACCACCCAGGGCTAGTCAGATAAAAATTTAGTTGGGAACAACAATGAAGGAAAAAGGATACCCGAGTTGGAAACGGTTTCTTTAAGTCAAAATATTCATACTAGTTCCCTGAGCAACCAAATATCGAGGACGAGATTTCTTTAAGGGGGTAAGGTTTGTGACAGCCTGATTTTTGGCCCTTTCTTTTTCTTTTGTTTTTCCGAGGTTATTGCCTGAGTTTTCTTTTTCCGTGGCTTTGTGGTCTGGAAACTGAAGAAGATGCCCTCTTCTTTGCTTCCAGAGTGGCTTGTCATTTCCAAATCTTTCCCTAGACCCTGTCATTTCCATCCTAGCTCACATCCCAATATTCTTTTTATTGGGAATATTCCTTTTCTATTAAAGGAATAACCCAAATTGCCCTAGGTTGTGAAGCAACCTATATTTCCATCACTCCAAAAATTCCCAAATAATTCTCATAAATTGTTTGGGTCATATCTTGATCAAATATGGTTAAACGTTTCATTTCCATGTTCAAAAATAATTCCCCAATATTCCTTTTCCTGTTCTGCCCTGAATGGCACTTTGTGAAGGAAGTGTCATTTATATTTCTCCTATTGAGTCCCAACATTTTTGGGCATGTTTATATGTCCAAATAATTGCCTCATGCAAAAGTTCAAATTTATTTGCCTAGCCAATCTTCCTCAGTGAATTTTCAAAGTTTCTGTCAAACAAAAGGCTTTGTGAAGTAAGTACTAGCTAGGAGCACCCAAATGAGTTGAACTTTTGCACACTCCTTAATGTGCTCATATTAATCCCCTTAACCCATTTTCAGCACCATCCAATCATCTATGTGAGCACAGGAGCAACTCTTTGTTTCTGGCAATATTTTCAGGTTGTGAAGCAAGCGTATTTTACATTGCTTCAAAAATCCTGATAAATTACCAGATCATTCTTATACCCATAAAACATCTCTCCACCCAATTTGGCATCATTTCATTGATCCATTTGACCACCATAATTATTCCAAGTTTCTGGTCAGCAGAGATGTTTGTGAAGCAAGTGCTATTTCGGTTTGTCCATTTGGCATGAGCTTTTTAAAGCATCTTGATATGACCAAATGACTAAGCCTTGCCCAATTTGAGCTCAAGTGGACACTCCATGTGAGTGCACCATCATAATCTTCATTTCTGGACCATTGTGACAGTTGCAAAGCAACTATATTAAGGCCTGGTCCATTTCTCCTAAACCTCCCCAGGACTGTAGTCCTTCCTAGCCTAAACACCCCAGACAACTTCTTTGGCTTCAAGTAACTCCCTGTTGATCACATTGAGCTGGTAAAGTTTACTGCAGTAAACTTCAGAGCTCACTAACTATCTAACCCTAGTTGTTTTCACCAATTTACCACCACAGATCAAACCTACCTTGGAAGGACTATCAGCTAGACAACGTTCTGGGTGTTGTAGATAATTTAATGCCCATGTTGACGTGGTGACCAAGCAGCTGGCAGCTGCCATCCCCGAGCCCTCCCGAGCTCACCTCTTGCATCAACACTTCCCCAGGAGCCCGCCCATGCCCTCGCCTGAGCTTCTAGAGCTCTCCTCGACCCCCAAAGCCGCCATGGCCGCCGCCCCCTCCGGGTTAAATTGGCCCAACGCCGAGTCTCCCCCTCTGTTCGTCCACCACCACTGGCTTCTCCACCTCCCATAGGGCCTCCCCAACCCATTCGCTCATTGCCGGAGCCTCTGTGGTCGCCGTCCCCAATCTTAGCCACCGCCGTCTGCAACTCCTGCCACTGCGCGGTGCCGCGTCCACACCCCTACCCGGTGCTCCCTCTGCCCTGGGATGGAGGCGGCACGCCAACCTGAAGCCGCCGGTGCCCTCGCTTGGCCTAGAGCGGCCGGAGTCGGCGGGGCCAGCACCAGTAGCGCCCCTGCCTTCTCCTCTGTTCTCTGTCGTGGCCAGGCACGGGAGGAAGAACAAGGAGGCCAGGAGGAGGGAGAAGGATAAGGTGGGGCCCACCCGTCAGTCCCTTAGGCGTTGACCAGCCCCGGCCCCGCCACTGCCATGCTGGATAAGTGGAAGCGTATTCCCCCGAATATGCTTTCCATTTTTCTGTTTTGGCCCAGACTGTAAAATAAATTTTTACAGATAGGTCCCTAGTAGTAAAACACTTATATCTTTTTATCCGTAACTTCGTTTAAGGTGAAGCCAACACTCACTTCTTCATTTCGTCGAGCCCGTTCTGTTGGTTTCATTTTCACTATGGTTTGACACTGTGAAAATGACCTTTATGCCCTTGCCCTTTGTTGGGTGGTACGTGCGACATATGCCAACGAGTGACTTATCATTGTGGGAGCCAATAAGACATCGCCGGTGCCTGTAAACAGGATGAGGCGAAGACATGCATGCCAGCAGATCTTACCCAGGTTCAGGACTCTCCGTGGAGATAACACCCCTAGTCCTGCTCTGCGGGGTCTCCGCATGATCACTAGATCAACAAGTGGCTACAAGAGGCTCCTTGAGCTATTTGGCGAGAGGAAGAAGAAGGGCAAGGCTAGCTTTCTTCTCCCATCAATGTTGTGTCTAAAACTATCAGTGTCCAACCCTTTGCATGGGTGCCCTGGGGGGTTTATATAGGCCTACCCCCCAGGGGTACAATGGTAATCCGGCTAGGTGTGGGCCCCAGCCGTCAATGTCTACGTTCATCGGCTTCTCCGCTGACCGCTGGGGCCCGCCGACTGGTGGGTCCCGCCGGCTGCCGGCCTCCTGGTCGACAGGTAGGTCCCACCGCTTGGGGGTCTTGTCGGGGGCTGGTTACTATTGCCTCACTCTTGATGATGAGGGCTTTGTCGAGGTAAGCATGGCTACAGTGCCGCCACCTGGCGGGTTCTCACTGTAGCCTTACCTCGTCTTGCCTCCTTAATGGTGCGCATACTTCGAGGGAGGGAGCGAGCCGGCTGGTGAGAGCCGGCTACGTCCCAGGCCGACTAGGGGAAGCATGGACGCCTTCGGATGTCTCTTTGACTGAAGGGGCCCGCCGCCTGCGGGCCGTACTGACAGCCTATCGTGGGTGGCGTCACGGTCAGCATGGAAACAGTGCCCCGCCGGACGGGTCGTGGTTTCCCCGTACGGCTTACCATGCGTGCTCCGGGATTCGGGGGTGGCAGGCCTCTCTGTTGCCACGCCGCGTCCCATCTCCGTTATGTGGTTGCAGACTTTGAGGGCGCGATCTTGGCCGCCTGTCGGGGGCTGGCTTCTTGGAGTCGGTCATCTCGTGGCCGGCTTCTTGGAGTCGGCCCTCTCGCGGCTTTCTTCATGAGGGTTTTAGGGCCGGGCCACCTTCTGGTAGTTGGCTTGTGGGATAGCCGGCCGGGGGAAGGCGGCCCCGTGTCTTGGGTGCTTGAAGGCTCGATCAGCCTGTTATTTTTTGAAGAGTCAGTGGGAGCCGGCTAGGCTACCCGTGGTCATTTACTTCGACAGTAGTCCCCGAAGCTAGTTGGGCTTCATGGCTGAAAGGGGAACGAGAAGCTCAATCAGCTTCCTATCCTGAAGATCCGGCAGCTAGGAGCTGGCTTTGCGCAGGTGTGCCGCCTCGGCAATATTATTTGAAGTCTGAAGGCGGGAACCAACTGGCGCGCAAGCCAGGCTGTGGGCTGGCCGCCCGCCGCCTGCGCGCCACATGGCGCCCTTCCGCTGGAAGGGCCTGCCAGCCCACGCGCGCGACGGGACATCGCCGCAGACCGGGGCCCGCCACTTCCATGCCTCAGCCCAAGTGTGGATCTTCTATGGCCCGAGGGGGCTGCTCGCCTTCCGGCGGCAGTTTCCACACGTCGTTAAGGCGCGATAATCGCGGGGCATGGGGGAGTGGGCGCAGTTAATCCCACGTACCCCCACGCCTCGCCTCCTCGGCTTCGCCGCACGAGGCTATAAGTAGGGGGAGGAGGGGAGCGGCAGACGCTCGCACGCTCGCCCTCGCTCCGCCATTTTCTTTCTCTTCGTTCTCTCTGTTGCCGCAGCTGCTCTTCACCGCGCCAGCATTCCACCAACCTTCTTGGCGCACCGTAGCCTTGCCGCAGCCGAATCGCGTGCCCTCCGCCGCTGCGCTTTCCCCGTCGCTTCTCCGTCCTCATGGCTCCAACGTCCATGAGGACCACGTCGACTTCCTCCACAAGACGCGGTGGTTGCCGGACAAAGACTATGTGCGGGTTCGTCTCGCGCCGGAGAGGGAGATCTCGCCGGCGCCGGAAGAGGGCGAGCGGGTAATCTTCCGCTCGCACTGTCTGCGTGGCGTCGGCCTGCCGGCGAGCAGTTTCTTCCGCTCCTTCATCGAGTTCTATCATCTCCAGCCGCACCACCTCACTCCAAACACGGTGGTGCTGCTGTCGGTCTTCGTCACTCTGTGTGAAGGCTTCCTCGGTGTCCTCCCCACCCTCGAACTTTGGGGGGAGTTCTTCCAGTCCAAGCTTGGCACCGTCGTTGCGGGCGTGCCTGCCCCATGCGGCGCCTTCATCGCCATGCGAAGATCGACGGTCGACAACCCATTTCCGCCCATCGCGCTGATCCAGTCGGTGAAGCTCTGGCAAAAATCTCACTTCTACGTGAAGAACGTCGCTCCGCAAGGCGACTTCATCAATCTGCCGACTTACATAGCCGGCCCGCCGGCTGGGAGGCAGCCTTCGTGGTCCTACCGGGCCAGGTCGCTGACGTCGGCTGGGGCTGGCTCCGTCGCCCTGCTCTGGGTGTTGGTCTAGTCGGAGGGCCTGACCAGGTCCGACCTGATAGCCGCCTTCGTGGAGCGCCGGGTGCTCCCGCTCCAAGGCCGCCCTCACATGATTTGCCAGATGAGCCGTTGTTTTGACCCTAGTCGGCTAAGCACCAAGGAGATGCCTCATGACAAGGTATCTTACATGGTGAATTATATCGCCAGGTTCGGCAAGGAGCCGTATTCTCGCGCCAATCCCCCACCTATGGTAAGCCTTCCTTCTTTTCTTCTTCTCTTGTTGCCGAGTTCTCACTAGCCGGCTCCTGACCAGTCGGCTTGTTTTTAATCAGAACCCCCTCCTTCATCCGGCAGCCGGAACCGTGGGGGCGGAATGCCAGTTCGCTCCCGACCGTGCGACGGACGACTTGGTTGACCCTGACTTGGGGCGGCCGCCCTAGACGACGATGCCGTAGGGGGAGGCGGCAAGGCAGGCGGGTCCGGTCTCTCCGCCGGCTTCGAGGACTGGCCGGATGATGACGAGGCCGAAGCTATTCTGCGCCGCCAGCCGGCATCCGATCATCAAGGCGCGGGCTCATCTGCCGCGCCGGCTGCTCGGGGCGGCGCACGGAAACACCGGGCGGTGCCGGCCCTCTTCGGCAGTCAGCCGAAGAAGCCCAAGGGTTCTGCAGCAGCGACCAAACGGGACGAGGTGGCCGCGAAGGCAGCCTGCTTCCGCCAGGTGGTGAATGAGCCGCAGGCAGTTTCGGCGTAAGTGTAAATTCTCTCACGCCTTTCTTTTTTGCTCTTTGGTTGGTGTTCTTCTAAGCCTTTCCTTTACTTATCAAACATGGCTCTGCTTTCTCTCGAGCGGACTACTGCCGCCTCCGTAGTTGGAGGGGCGAGAGGATCTGCGGGCTCCCGCCGCGTGGACCCCCGTGCCGATCTCCTAGAGGCGACGGAGCGGAACACGCGGGAGGCGCGGGAGGACTGGGAGGCGAAGGAGAAGAGGGCGGCCGCCGCCAGGGCGGCTCAGGAGACGACGGAGGAGTCGGCAGAGGCGCAGGCTGACGCGGCGGCCAAGGCTCAAGCGGAGGCCGCGGCCGCGGAGAGGGCGGCGGAGGCCCTGCGTAGCCAGCCTCCACAGCTCATCATCCCCCTCCGCACCGTGGCCCCCGATATCCCAGTCCCCTCGCCAGAGGAAGCCGGCCGCGACTAGTCGGTGATGGAGAGGGAGGAGGGCGACACAGTCGTCCCAGAGGGAGATACCGCCATCATTGGCCGGGATGGGCCAAGGCGGCCGGCCCGAGGCGCCTCCTGAGCAGCCGGCTGGAGGCGAGCTGACTGTGAGGGCGGATCTTGTGGTCCTGTCGCCGTCTCGTCGGCGCGCAGGGAAGGCGACCTCAGAGCCAGAGCCGTAGAAGGCCGCGGGCTCCAGCTCGTTGGCCCAGGATCTGGAGACGGCCAGCGTCAGCTTGCCAGGGTGGACGCTGGGTGGTGGGACGGCCATGCTGAATGTGGCGGCGCAGGACGTCCAGAGTCGGCTTCAATCCCAGGCCGCCACGCTGAAGCAGTATACTCAAGAATTTCTTGCAACGCGGTCGGCCATTCGGGTGAGCCTTCTCGCTTTTCGTCGATTGCTCTTGATTTCTTCTGTGGGGGCGCGTCAGTGCACCCACTGGGTGTAGTCCCCGAGTTCAGAGTCGGCTGCTGAGCAGGTGGCTTGGAACTTCTTAGTAGACTCTGATTGATGTCTTGTTCTTATTCGCACGTTTGTCCTATTTGCAGGACTATCACAACCTCCACGCGGATACCTCTAACTCCCAGGCCCAGGAGATGAATTAGAAGACCGCTGATCTCACTGAGAGCCAGAGTAAGTGCTTCAATTTTTTATCTCATGTGGGGGCGCGTCAGCTCACCAACTCGGTGTATTGCTCGAGATTCGGGATGACTACTGAGTAGTCGGGTCAGATCTTTCCTGACGACTTCTTCCTTATTGCTTTTTTCTTCTTCTTCATATCTGCAGAGGCCAATGCCAACTTGAGGGAGCAGCTAGGTGGGGCCCAGACCGCCCTTCGCGCCAAGGAGGTCGAGTACAATGCCTTGGCTCAGGAACCTGATCGCCGGGCCAAGAAACTGGATGACCAGGAGGAGAACCACAAGGCGGCCCTGAAGACGGCACAGGACAGCGAGGCCGCCCTCAAAGCCGAATATGAGACCGAAGCGGCGAGCTGGGCCAAGGCAAGGCAGGCGCTGAGCGAAGGCTATAGCCGGATTGAAGATTTGATTGACGGTAGGCCGCCTTCTTGTTCGTCCCTTTGCTCGCCCCTGTCATCTGGTTTGTCTTCTGATTTGTTCTACTTCTTTCTTCTTTGTGCAGAATACTTCCCCGGTTACTTCGTTGCTGCCAACCAAACCATCGAAGCTCACCGTGATGCACGACGGCAGGCTGGGGTTGAGATCACACCGGACGCCAGCCGGTTGCTTGAAGAGCAGCTTCTAGTGATTCAAGCCCGCCTCCAGCCGGCTTACCATATGTTCCGCCGTCTTCAGCGTGCCGGGGCGCAGGTGCTGGCCGCCCTCTGGCCCAGCGAGGTGGTTCCCCGCACCCCCAGTCGGACTGCCAACTGGCTGGAGGTAGCAGTCGGCCGCTTCGAGGCCTGGAAGGCTTCTGCAGCCCGGTCCGGGGCTCAGCGGCCGCTAGAGTTCGTCCGGGCTTGGTATCTTGGGCTGAATTTGGCCTAGCTGAGCACCTGGCGGCAGGAGGCTAACGAGGAGCTGGAGGCGGTGCGGCCGGCTATCATCCAGCGCCCCTCAGCGATCGCCGACTACACCGACACCAGCGCCTTAGCCCCTGGGGTAAATGAAGATGGCGTTGCTCAGCTGGAGGAGTGGTTCGGGCTGAACCCGATAGAAGGTGAAGACTCAGCGGAGGAGATCGATTCTAGCGACGAGGGCGAAGAGGAAGAGGGGGAGGATGGTGAAGACATCGTGCCAGACGGTGGAGCGACCAGCCAGCCCCAACCTGATCGTGCCTCCAGCAACAAGACGCATGCAAGCGTGCCGCCTGCAGCAGGCGATGATCATGCCAAGACTCGTCAGCCGCCGGCCACTCCTCCAGCCAACATTGCCGTCTCCACCAACCTTCCCGACTCACCTATTGCTCCCTTGGCTTGACTCGATGTCTTTGCTTTCCTGCTCGTTACTCTTTGAACAACTTTTATTAAATTTGCGCAGTTCCACCCACTGGGGGTGTATTCAAACTATGTTGAATGCTGGCCTTTCGAAGGCCTTTTGTGTAAATATAATCATGCATGTGCTTGGCTTCCGTTCATACTTGCTTTTCATCCTTTTGCTGTTTTCCTTTGCCACCCTCCTGTGGCCGCCGCCCACCCAGCCGGACAGCTGCTCTACAGTCTGTGACTGGGAAAGGGTTTGGCCGCTTGGGAGGACAAGTACTCGAGCTTTCTTGGATTGTAGCAAGGTAAGAAGGGAAGCCGGCCAGCTGGCTGCTCTGACAGCTGGTTGGCGGGGGGGGGGGGAGGCCGGCTTGTGTTATATAAGTTCGTTAGTCCTTAGCCGTTTTTCGTGTGGGCATCCTTTCCTGCCTTTGGCTCTTGCCAGTCGGATAGTCGATTCTTTGAGCTGCGACTTTCAACAAGAGAGGGCTTTGGTGCCGGCACACTACTTGTCTGACTGCAGGTGGAACTTGAATATAACTCAAGGCGGCAAGTCCCTGGGCCGACTGATAGAACCCGGTGCCGGACGAGAAAACAAATGTAGTAACATAATCATAGGCATGATACTCATCATTCATAGATAAAAGAGGGTAGTCCCCGAGTGCTCCTCGGGGGGCCCATTGTCTCGTACTTAATACAAAAGGCAACATGGTACATACTACATTTTAACTATTGTCACGACCGGTTTTCCAATAAAAATATTTATTGAGAAACCAATCTTTTGAGTCCAGTATGAGAGAAATCCTCCTCACTGGTAGACAACTTCTTGATACAATAAGCCAGTAGCATAAAATATATTACAGGGTCGAACTACGGTTGCTCAACCAAATTATTACAAGCACGCCAATAATTATACATAATGGCGGACATGACACAGTGGTGTGGAGGCATACTACTGACTCGAGGATAGGGCGGTGGTGGAGAAACACAGCGGGGAGAGGAATACAAGACTCTAAGTCTATCATCTCATCGAGCGTCGAGGTGAGGCTCGATGAATTTATTTGGTGGCGGAAGCGGATATAAAACAGTGACCAAATCTAGGGTCGCACGAGACTGACTGGGACTCCTCTAGGTGTCGGACTCGCTATCAAACTCTTCATCCATGAGATCGCCTTCGTCAGCATCTGGCCAAATCAACAAGCCAGTGAGTACTTTGAAAGTACTCGCAAGACAGTTCGGACGTAAGATATAACAAATGCATGCATGGATGCGTCATGAATAATTCACCAATGTACATTCAAAAATTAGCATAACAAGGTAAGTAAAAGGGAAACGGCGGTAGTCCGCCTGAAATCCCAACAAAACATAAATAACTACCGATCGGGTGTCTGAAGCGACGCCTCGAAAGGTGAACAAATAAATATAAGGAAATGATGCCACAGTCGGGCGTCTTAGCGACACCACATAAAGGGCTTTAAAAGAAATACCACAGTCGGATGTCGGGGCGACATCATAGAAAGGGCTTTAAAAGAAATGCCACAGTCGGATGTCGGGGCGACATCACAGAAAGGGCTTTAAAAAAATGCCACAGTCGGA
>NC_057795.1:682867712-682877636 GCF_018294505.1 Triticum aestivum | reverse complement strand
ACATCACAGAAAGGGATTTAAAAAGAAATGCCACAGTCAGACATCGGGGCGACATCACAGAAAGGGCTTTTAAAAAGAAATGCCACAGTCGGACGTCGGGGCGACATCACATAAAGGGCTTGAAAAGAAAGTAAAATACAACAATGCCACAGTCGGACGTCTGAGCGACATCGCAGAAAGGGCTTTGATTCACAAGTAAATAATACTCATAATAAACATTTAATTCATGAGAATAAATGGGTTAGTACATCCACAGGAATAATCATTTAACCGGAATTAGCACTCATGCGAATCACCGGAGTCTCTGTCATCAAAACTGACATTTGATTAGGATAAGATATTATTGATCTAGGACAGGGAATAGATGATTTGGAGGAATATATGACTCTGCAGAGTTTGTACAAAATTTTTCCCACAGCCAACGGATTTCCGTAGTCACGAAGGACTAGTTCCGTTTACGGTATTTTGGAAGAAAACAAAACTAACCAGTACACACCCATCCTACCTCTCGATGCTAGGAATCACCCTAGACATCGTCCAAGAAAAACTTTTGAGACGGGGAGATCACCATCTCGAATAGCATGGGATCAAATTTATATACGCGCGCTCTAAGGGGTGCCCCCCTCTCGGTCCCAACCGGAAACACCCATGCCCCCTGACCGGATGACTGGCTTTAATCCAGGGCCATGGAACCATCATCACGGCCTCTCCTTTTGGTGTGTACCAGAAAAGCGGTTTGCAACTTACTAAACCATATTCCTTGCGGAAAACATGTGGTAGTACAGGGAAGGAAATGAGAGGAATTGGACCGATACAGTTTGACACTGAAGTCACATAGTCTGGCATAAGACTGGCATGCTACGACACTGGCATCTTACCCATCCTCATGCCAACACATGGCCATTCATACTCACATCCATCCACTTATGGATCATCGAACTCACTTACCTCATTATTGCATAACATAACGTTCATCGATATGCTCCTCAACATGCCATGAAACTAACTAAATGCAAAACATGCCAAGACACTCATCATATCAAAAGTTGAAACATGCTTGCCTGGTTTAGAGTAGTCGGAGCCTAGCTAGGTGAGGTTCGCGGCTCCGTCACCTCCTTCGGTATCTACGGTATAAAGAAAATATATGCGCTATCATAAATACCAAGGAGTGCACAAAAATATTCCAAATATTTTTCAAATAAATCTGATAAAAAACTAGACAAAATTCTAAAGAGAACAGAAAAAGAATCAATCAAAAATACTTTTCTGTTTAAAAGTTATAAGGGTTTTTGTCCAAGGACTCATCTGTAATGAAACAGAAGATTTCCAGGGGCTAGTTTATAAAAACAGAAAACTTTCCAGTGTTGAATATGCCAGCCCAGAGGGGAAAGCGCATTTTGCTCGAAGGCGCTTCCAGAAAACGTTTCAAAAGAGAGAGCAGAGAGGCTGACGGTGGGGTCCCACTCGTCAGGTTTAAACTTTCAAAAAAGGGGGGGCGAAGCTCGTCGGCGCCCGAGAGCCGCGGTGGTCGCCGGCGGCGATCCACGGCGAGGCAGGGGGATCGGAGGGTACCTCCGTGCTCAGGGCGCCATTCCGCGTCGGTTGGTGGTGGTGGTGGTCGCCGGCGAGTACCACGTCAACGGCGAGCTTTGCTCCGGCGGACGGCGGCTCGGGTGGTCGAGGAACTCGTCGGAGAGGGCTGCAGAGATCAAATTGAGGAGGGGGTTAGGCTCCTGGTAGCTAGAGAGGGTAACGGACGGGGTTTGGGCGCCGGAGATGGCCTCACTGGAGCGATTCGTGGTGGAGGCCGAGGCGGATCGGGGCGGCCGGAGTTGGGGGAGGAGACCTCCTTGAGGTCCTCCTAGTAGCCTGGCGGGGTGTTGGTGAGGAGTGGTGATGATGCGTGCACGAGGGTGAGCTCGGGGGCCCTTTTTATAGGTGGCCCGAGGCGGTTGCCGTGAACGAGGGTCTCCGGCGAGTGATTACGGCGGCGCAGGGCTTGGTCGGGGTAATTAGAACGTTGGGCGTCATCGAGGAGGTCCACGGTTCCGTTTAGGCGCTAATCGAGCTGGAGTTTGGTGCGTTGGGGGTGAGTTTGATAGAACGGGGCGGCGCGGGCCCGTCGGCGGCAAGGAGCGCGTCCCGTGCTTGCCAGCCACGGTGGCGGTGCCACGGGCGTGCGCTGGCACGCATGAGGCCACGCGAAGAGCATAGGGGCGATGGGCGGCGTGGAACGGCGTTGAGCCGCCGTTCTTGTCCCCTGTCGGCCACCACGGGAGGTCCCGACGCCGCAGAAGACGCCGGCGAGGGCGGGCCAGCGTGCCACCGACGCCAGGAAGGCTCCACGCACGCGTGTGAAGCTCTGGACAAGAGGGAGGGGCTGCGAGCATCGAGCCAAGCGCACTGTCTACGCGTGATAGAAACTGACGGATGAAAACGACACTGCAAACTGAATTTTCTGAATTTTGAACAGCAACAGTGCCTGCAAGGTGTTCGACAGAATGAATTTGGCCTCTGGTGATTTTTCCTTGAGCTGATTTTTGGTGGAGTGGCTTCTCATTGCTCAAGTAGGCTGCCTGAATTTTGGTGGAATTTTTGGAGGAGTGTAGATATGAATTTCATCAAATTTGGCAAATCTGGTCCAAACTTGCAGAGACTGAATTTTGAAAAATTTGAAAAGAGGAGGAGTGGTTCAAGATGGTTCTGGGTTGTGGGTACAAAGGACTATCCAGGAGAGTTGGTTTGGGATCAAAATTCAAAGGCAAAGTGGTACTTGCTTTGAAAATTACTCAGGCTCCAAATAATTTTCAGAATTGATTTGAGAGGAAAAATAATTAGAATAAAATCCAAAACTTGCTTGGATTAGTTGGGACAGAGAACTTAGGTTGATCACAAGGAGTAGGGGAGGTTTTGGAAGGGTTTTATCACATGGGCAAAAATGCAAAGTCATGGGTGGTTTTCAAGATATGAAAATCCCAAGTTTTTCATAGAGTTCTTTTTAAAAGAAAAAAGATTAAACTCCCAAAATAAATTTGAGAGGAAACCAACAGAGAAGAAGTTTCAAAAGGTTCAAACACCAAAGTTTGAAAAAATAAAATCCTAGCCAAAGCAAAGGAAGTTTTTTAGGAGGAAGGTTTTCTGAAAGAAAATTTTAAAAGGCCTCTCTTCAAAAACCACAAAGTTTTTGATAAAAACCAAATAAAATTTTTGGAGTGTCACAACACCTACCCCCTTAGGAAAAATCTCGTCCCCGAGATTTCAGCTGATCCTTAAATAAGTGTGGATGCTCTGTCCGAAGAAAATCCTCGCTTTCCCAAGTTGCTTCACTGTCGGTGTGATTGCTCCACTGGACTTTGAAAAACTTGATGGTCTTCTGTCGGGTCCTCCTTTCAGACTCCTCTAATATTCTTACGGGACGTTCCTGATAAGTGAGGTCTGGCTGCACGTCAATGATTTCATGGGATACTTGTTTCTCTGGGTTGCTTACGCACTTCCTTAATTGAGAGACGTGGAACACGTCGTGAATGTCGGACAAGTCTTCGGGTAAGTCTAGCTGGTAGGCTACAGTGCCTCTTCGTGCCACTATGCAGAATGGTCCAATGAATCTTGGTGCTAACTTTCCTTTAATCTTAAACCGTTGCAGTCCTCTCATAGGGGATACTCTCAGGTATACGAACTCACCGGGTTCGAAGCTGACCCTACGATGTTTCTGATCATAATAACTCTTCTGTCGACTTTGAGCGGTCTTAAGTCGGTCTCTGATTAGCTTGACCTTTTCCTCGGCTTCTCTGAGTATGTCTGGTCCGAAGATGCGGCTGTCTCCGGTCTCCGACCAATTTAACAGGGTACGACATCTTCGTCCGTATAAAGCCTCAAATGGTGCCATTTGTAGGCTGGCCTGGTAGCTATTGTTATACGCGAATTCGGCGTATGGCAGGCTTTCTTCCCAACTGGTTCCATATGTGAGGACACATGCTCTCAGCATGTCTTCTAAAACCTGGTTTACGCGTTCTGTTTGTCCATCAGTCTGTGGGTGGTATGCGGTACTGAAGGCTAGTTGGGTTCCCAGAGCCTGTTGTAAATGCTCCCAAAATCTTGAGACGAACTGAGTACCTCTGTCGGATATTATAGTTTTCGGGACACCATGCAGACAAACTATGCGGGAAAGATAAATCCTGGCAAGCCTCTGAGTGTTGTAGGTTGTCTTCACTGGAATAAAGTGTGCCACTTTGGTCAACCTGTCAGTGATGACCCATATGGCATCATTCCCGTGCCGTGACCGAGGTAGTCCGACAATAAAATCCATCCCTATTTCATCCCATTTCCACTCAGGTATTTTGTTCGGTTGCAGTAGTCCGGCTGGTCTCTGATGCTCAGCTTTTATGCGTTGACATGAGTCGCAACATGCAATGAAGGTGGATATGTCCCTTTTCATACCGTGCCACCAAAATCTTTCCTGAATATCCTTATACATTTTGGTTCCTCCAGGGTGAATTGAATATGGAGTGGTGTGTGCTTCAGCTAAAATATTCTGTTTAAGGTCTGCTATGTTTGGCACGCAGAGCCTTTCTCCGTACCATAATATTCCTTCCTTGTCTATGACGAATTCCGAGGCCTTGCCCATACTCAACTTTCTTTTGATGCCTTCGATGCTGGTGTGACCGGGCTGAGCTTCTTTGATTTTCTCCACAAGGTTGGGTTGTATTTCCAAGTTTGATATGGTGCCTTTTGCTACCATTATCAAGTTGAGCTTGGCAAATTCTTGATGGAATTCGGGCCTCAAGCTGTGCAGATAGTTTTCGTCGGAGCTGGGGTTCTGACTAAGGGCATCGGCCACTACATTTGCTTTCCCTGGATGGTAATGGATACCAACATCATAATCCTTTACTAACTCCAACCAACGTCATTGCCGTAAGTTTAGTTCTGGCTGTGTGAAAATATATTTGAGACTTTTGTGATCCGTATATATTTCACATCGATTCCCAAGTAAGAAATGCCTCCATTCCTTGAGTGCATGAATAACTGCTGCCATTTCTAAGTCATGAGTGGGATAATTTTCCTCATGCTTGCGAAGTTGCCTTGAAGCGTAGGCGACAACCTTGCCTTCCTCCATCAACACGCATCCGAGACCCTTTCTGGACGCGTCACAATATACTTCAAAATTCTTGTGTATGTCGGGTACAATTAATACCGGTGCCGTTGTTAACTTCCGCTTTAGCTCTTGGAAACTTTTCTCGTAGGCTTCTGTCCATTCAAACTTCTTATCTTTCTTGAGCAACTGTGTCATAGGCTTGGCTATGGTGGAAAATCCTTCAATAAATCTGCGGTAATATCCTGCCATTCCCAAGAAACTCCGTATGTCCGTTACGCTGGCTGGTGACTTCCAGCCAAGTACGGCATTGACTTTCTCTGGGTCCACTGCGATACCGTCTTGGGTCAGTACGTGTCCTAGAAAGCCTACTTGTCTTAGCCAAAATTCGCACTTGCTGAACTTGGCATACAATTGGTGTTTTCTTAGCTCTCCTAGCACAATCCTGAGATGTTCTGCGTGCTCTTCTGGTGTCTTGGAGTATACCAGAATATCGTCGATGAATACCACGACGAACTTGTCCATAAACTTCATAAATACTTTGTTCATGAGGTGAACAAAATATGCTGGGGTGTTAGTTAATCCAAATGGCATCACTGTGAACTCGTACAGTCCATATCTGGAGGTGAAGGCTGTTTTGGGGATATCTTCCGTTCGTACCTTCAATTGATGGTATCCTGACCTTAAGTCAATTTTTGAGAATACCTTGGCCTGAGCGAGTTGATCAAACAAATCGTTTATCCTTGGCATCGGGTATTTGTTTTTGACTGTGACCATGTTAAGTGCTCGATAGTCAATACACAATCTCAGCGTTCCATCCTTCTTTTTGGCAAATAAAATTGGTGATCCCCAAGGTGAGGAGCTGGCTCGAATGTATCATTTTCCCAGTAATTCCTTTATTTGCTTCTTCAACTCGATCAACTCGGATGGTGCCATTCTGTATGGTTTCTTGTATATGGGGGTGGTTCCTGGTGCTAGCTCAATGCGGAATTCTATTTCTCGGTCTGGTGGCATGCCTGGTAGCTCTTCAGGGAATACACCTGGAAATTCACACACTACTGGAACCTCGTTTAGCTCAGAAACATCCACCTTATTCAATCTCGGTTGCCGGGGTATTTTTCCTTCCTTGGCTGATACTCTTATTGTCTTCCCTTGGTGGTGTGTGAGAATTACGGTCCTGTTGAAACAGTCGATAAAACCCTTATTGGTGGTTAGCCAATCCATCCCTAGGATGACATCTAGTCCTTTATTTTCCAACACAATAAGATTTGCGTGAAACTCCAATCCTTCGAACTCAATGACTACATTCTGATAGTAATTCTGAGAAACTTGCTGAATTCCAGGGGACTTGATGGTCATGGATTTCTCCAAAGGAAGCATCGAAAAATTATTTTGCAAAGCAAAATTTTTCGAAATGAAAGAGTGAGAAGCTCCAGAATCAAACAAAACCATTGCAGGTATTGTGTTGACAGGAAACGTACCGAGTACGATATCCGGAGCATTTTGTGCCTCCTCTTTGGTTACGTGGTTCAGATGACCCTTCCTGTGGTTATTGTTGGGATTGAAATTGTTTCGCTTGGGCGCGGAATTGTTTCCGCCGTTGTTCGGCTTTGGGGTTGAATTCCTTGGCTTGGGGCACTGTTTGGCATAGTGCCCTTCTTCTCCACAAGTGTAACAAGTAACGCCAGGGCGATAGGTGAATTCCTTGTCCCTTGCATGAAAATTCTTGATTGGGCATGAGACATTGGATGAGGATTTGTGTGTCCCACCCTTTTGAAAATCTGTCTTGCTTCGGTGATTGCGAGCATGATTATTCTGGTCCCTTTTTCGCTTGCGGATATCTTCCAGACTGCGTCTCTCATTTTCCAGAGTAATGGCTTTGTCTACCAGTGTTTTAAAATCAGGAAAAGTGTGCACGACCAGTTGGCATTTAAGCGCGGGCGCCAGACCGTCAAGGAATTTCTCCATCTTCTTGATTTCAGTCATACGCTCTTCATTGGCGTAGCGGGACAATAGAGTAAATTGACTGTTGTAATCTGACACTGTCATGTTCCTTTGTTTGAGGTCATCGAACTCTCTCTTCTTGATTTTCATAATACTCTTAGGAATGTGTGCACCACGGAAACCTTCCTTGAAATCATCCCAGGTTATGTCATTTTCGTGGGGATGCATGTGCAGAAAATTCTCCCATCACGATGCGGCTGCTCCTGTGAGATAGTGCGGAGCATACAATACCTTCTCGGGGTCTGAACATTTTGCAATAATTAATTTTCTCTCCATATCTCGAAGCCAGTCCTTGGCTTCAAGAGGTTTGTCAGTGTGAGAAAATGTTTGAGGACGTGTCTTCTGTAGCTCAGATAACTTGGAATGCTGCTGATACTGTCCATGATGATTTCCCATGTTGATGACTTGGTTCATCATTTTCCGATGTTGTTGTTGACTCTGCTCATAAAGGCGGCACATTTGTGAAAGTGCCGATTCACTGCCCTGTTGGCTTGACTGTCCCTGAGTGAACTCGTTGCTGGGTTGTGCATCAAAATTTTCCTCTGGTGGAGTTGGCATGGAGCGAGTCCAAGGACGAGACATTTTTCACTCTGGGGAAATATTTTTGTAAAACTCATAAGAAAAGCGGAAAGAGTCGCAAAAACAATTGCAAAAAAATGCATAAAGCTGGCAAATAAAACTAAATAACCCAGCTTACTTAAGAAAAACAAATCGTCTTGCGCACGGAGAAGGACTGCTCATTACATATCTTACACGCGGGCGGTAATTATACAATACATCACTCAGGATATGCGTACATAATCCTGACATGTTATTTAGGCTAGTGCACTTCTCCAGATCCTACATGATGCGCAAACAGGCTACTTCTCACAACCTATGTACATATCTTACAAAGCGGTACAATACATGGCAGCTAGGCGTACTTAGGCAGAGATGTTGACGACCTCCTTTGCCCTGCCGAGGGCGAGGCGTAGCGAGGTTGGGGACTCGACCTCCTCCTCGCTAATGGGCTCCATACGTGTAGTGTTGCGCAGAGTGGACGGAGCGGTTGCCAGGGGCGGAGCAACACGTACAGGAGTGGGCGCGAAGGGTGGTGCAGTGCGCGCTGAAGTGGGTGCAATGACTTGGTTGAATTCTTCGGTAGAAGGCAGGCGACGAGTAGGCGTAAAAGATGCTGAGGACGAGACCAAAGTCAGTGGCGGTGCGATGAGTAGGAGCTCCCTCCTGTTGGCAGCACAGCCATGAACTGAGTCCATGCGGGTAGCTACGAAGTCGTCCACCAGGTTGTCGAAGGCTGCCTCCAGGGCCCGGAGATACTCAATGAGCATCTCAAAAGCCTCGTCTCGTTCTCCTCTGGGGCAGGAGTATGCGTAGTGACAGGTGTAAGGCACATGGCACGGAAGATAACGGTAACGACGAGTCTTCATCACGGGAAGGACATCCCTGAGACGAGCTATCGCCTCGCGGGCTGCCATCTGCATAGCATGCCTCTCCGTAGGCATGGCTCTTCCCACGAACCGGAAGCAGCGTAACTCATCACGCCCTCCCTTGAACTGCACCGCGGCCTGGTGCATAGTCAGACTGTCGTTAACTCGGTGCTGGCAGAGCGTGAAGACTGGGCGCACAGATGGCCCCATCGCGACCTGAACGATGAAGGAAAGAAGCTTGACGAACCCATCGGGCATGTTGGCGAAGGTCTGAGACTCGCAGCTGTTGTCGGCCATCTACAAAAGTAGGCAAAAATTCTGCATGGTCAGATCATAAATTTATGCCGACTGACAGAAAATGACTACAATTGCAAAAATATAACTTAGCTCTATCATGCTAATAACCAATTAGCGATCGCACCTAGTGGCTTCCTACAGTCAGCCTGGCTCTGGTACCAAGCTTGTCACGACCGGTTTTCCAATAAAAATATTTATTGAGAAACCAATCTTTTGAGTCCAGTATGAGAGAAATCCTCCTCACTGGTAGACAACTTCTTGATACAATAAGCCAGTAGCATAAAATATATTACAGGGTCGAACTACGGTTGCTCAACCAAATTATTACAAGCACGCCAATAATTATACATAATGGCGGACATGACACAGTGGTGTGGAGGCATACTACTGACTCGAGGATAGGGCGGTGGTGGAGAAACACAACGGGGAGAGGAATACAAGACTCTAAGTCTATCATCTCATCGAGCGTCGAGGTGAGGCTCGATGAATTTATTTGGTGGCGGAAGCGGATATAAAACAGTGACCAAATCCAGGGCCGCACGAGACTGACTGGGACTCCTCTAGGTGTCGGACTCGCTATCAAACTCTTCATCCATGAGATCGCCTTCGTCAGCATCTGGCCAAATCAACAAGCCAGTGAGTACTTTGAAAGTACTCGCAAGACAGTTCGGACGTAAGATATAACAAATGCATGCATGGATGCGTCATGAATAATTCACCAATGTACATTCAAAAATTAGCATAACAAGGTAAGTAAAAGGGAAACGGCGGTAGTCCGCCTGAAATCCCAACAAAACATAAATAACTACCGATCGGGTGTCTGAAGCGACGCCTCGAAAGGTGAACAAATAAATATAAGGAAATGATGCCACAGTCGGGCGTCTTAGCGACACCACATAAAGGGCTTTAAAAGAAATACCACAGTCGGATGTCGGGGCGACATCATAGAAAGGGCTTTAAAAGAAATGCCACAGTCGGATGTCGGGGCGACATCACAGAAAGGGCTTTAAAAAAATGCCACAGTCGGATGTCGGGGCGACATCACAGAAAGGGCTTTAAAAAGAAATGCCACAGTCGGACGTCGGGGCGACATCACAGAAATGGCTT